>NC_134355.1:680844947-680859947 GCF_048569485.1 Anomaloglossus baeobatrachus
GAAAGGATAGAATATAGCTGGGAGACAAGATAGGAAGGAGGTGACTGCATCTGCCCTCGAGGACGCCAGCTGCAGAGGAAAGTCCAAAGCTGGAGATACTGCCACCATGAAGGGAAACTCTCGGGCAGGTTCCCTGCAAGGCCACAAAATCTGGAAATGTAGAGAAAAGTTTCACCTGTAGCATGGCAGCTGGTATGTATCACAGAATTGGTGTAAACCTGAATGTCCGTTCTGGTACTTGTAGTGCCACAACTCTTACTAGAGCATATCAGGGCCAGGTTGTACGGGTGGCTGGAGAGATGGGTAAGTCTGGCCATCCACATACCTCCGCCCAATGTGGACCACCTGCTAAGATGGTATTGGTCTGTTTGGCATGCGGTCAGTATGTCAGAGGGAGCCTCCGAGAGAGGTGCTGTTCATGGTGTACTTAGAGACTGCGAAACCTCCTGCAGTTGTGTTATTTTGTTTGCTTTATGCTGGTAAGGCTCCTGTTTTGTTTACTTTGTGCTGGTTTATGAAGTTTGGAATAAACCTGCTGGACTTTTAAAGTGACAGTGTTCCTGTGTCTACCTAACATTGCAGCAAAAATGAGTAAAACTCCCCTTTCTTCACTGTGTGAACAGTGTGTAATGCCACATATGGTGGAGAATGCGGGCAGCGATCCAGGAAGCACATGTAGCTGCTGCAGAGAAGCTGTTGCTGTGGATCGTGGGTCCATGAAGTTTTGCTATACACTGCAGAGGAGCTGTTGCTGTGGATCGTGGGTCCATGACGTTTTGCTATACACTGCAGAGGAGCTGTTGCTGTGGATCGTCAGGTCCACAAAGACTCCTAGGAACGGAGCAGCGGCCATGACTGGAGCAGCGCATTTGCAGAAAATGAAGGAGTGTTTTAGGTACCTGGTGCAGCAGGAACAGCAGGGGACTGTGGCCGGAGGTGCCAGGAGGTCCAGCAATGGCTGCGGGAACGGTTAAAGTAGATCAATGAGACGGCCCAATGCAGGCGTAGGGTGCCCAGGGAGATGCCCAGAGCACTGAGGAAATGTGTGCACTGATGGCTGAGAAGTCCCTGGGGGGCTACGGAATATACCTCACCCAATACAGGGGTGCCCAAAAGGGGGCAGAGACCTGAAAAGGGGTGGTTGCCCAAAAGGGAGCGGAGTCACAAAAAGTGGTGGTCACCCAAAAAGGGGTGGAGTGTCCCAAGTCCAAAGGTGCGGCAGCCTGTTCTATAGACCTCCATTCCAGCGAGGGGCCATGAAAGTGTTCCATGAATGGAGAAATTGTGACTGGTATTAGACTCAACGAGCTTGGTGACCATGGTAAGGACCACGCTCAATGTCAATTTAATTACCAGAAAGGAGATTAAAGTCAGCGGCCGTTATGGGGACAGTAAAGAATATGCAATGGCCGTAGTGTTAGAGACAGCCAAGGGTATGGTGTACCATGAAATGGGTGTAGTCCCGGACTTACCACACTCCATTATAATAGGCCGAGACTTTGTACCATTTTGAGACTTGTGGGAGCAGGGGGAAGTGTCCGGTTGCTCAAATAAGAACCGGAACGGCCCTAAGGAAGCTCCACAACAGTGGGAGGCTGAAATGGTTCCTTTTGTTATGATGATGTGTAATAAGGAGATGGCACCTCCGAATGTTGACTGTCCTTAGGTAGGGGTGACCAAGGAGAATTGTGGGTCTCCCCTAGTTAGCGATAGGACTGATAAAAAGGTGATCAATAGTGTAACTGTTGAAAAATGGGCTGACACCTGGTTAGGTGATGATGTGCTGGTCCAGGATACCAGAGGGAGTGACTATGACTCTAATGAAGGACAGTGACTCTAACAGAGTGTCAAGAAACGGCAGTGAGGAAGAGATATCTGTCAAGGAAATAAAGGGGAGCAAAGAACCCAAGGCTGAGGAGTTAGAGGGTGAGAAAACCTCTGACGTTCCGAAAAACCCAAAGGAAATTGAAGGTGAGGCTGCAGAAACTCACAGAAAAGCTGTAGCGGAAAGATCCACTGAGGCAGTAAAGTCTGGACCAGGGGTTTAGTCAGGAGCTGAAATCTCGGCTGTACCTGCTGTTGAGGATAAGGCGGGAGACAGAGAGATTGATGCAGCTCAGGAGCCTAAGAAACCAGAGGTCAAAATTGATGAGAAACCTAGGGGCTCTGAGGAGGATGCGGCTCAAGAGGTGAAGCCTTCGGTGGAAGAGGAAGATGGGTTTGAAAGTCTCAGCGAATGCTCCGATGTCCATGAAGGTGAAGGAATCTGTCCGGTCTTTACGTGTATGGTGGATGTGCCCGAAGACTTGAGTGAAGCCTAAGCTAGTGGGACAGTTCATGAAAAGTTTAAGAAAACCGTAGGAGTGTGTAGAGTGTATTTTTGCCTCAGGGGCTAATCAACTGGTGGTATTATCTGCGACTGAAGCCACAAAGAAGCTGGTGGCTATCCTAAGTGACATGCACCTACGAAGTGTTCGCACAAAGCGGATGATTACGCTACGGCATGAAGAAGTCGCCAGACATTTAACACATACAAACCAGCTGACCGCAGCGTTTCAGGTAGTGAGAAGGGTTTTAATAAGGATCACAGTTCGAACACTCAACGTTCAGTGAGCTAGGAAAATCCCGGGTGTCACTGCAATCAAATTTCAAGAAGATAAGGGAACGATTCGAATTTATCGAGAGACTTTGGAAGCGGTGAAGAGAGCTCGGAATTTGATGGAATTCATAGAATATTTCCTACAGGTGCCCACAAATCTTGTGGAAAATGTTGTTGGAAGAATGGGTAAGGTCATCCAGGAAATGGTGGATAAATCTGGTGTGACCAGAGTGAGCCCCTTAGGCTGCTTTTTGTGGCCCGCAGGCATGTTGACCCGGTAAGGATCGCTGCCGTTGCAGGGGCCGCAGCCATCAGCACTTCATTTCAGACGAAATGGCAGCCAACGGCTAATCAGAGGCAAGCAGCTGACACGTATGACCTCAGCTGCTTGCCTCTGATTGGCCAGCAGTTGCCATTGGAATAGATGTGCAGAGACAGCTTGACTCTTGTGCAGAGCCGGCAACATGGTCATCTGAATTTCAGATGCAGCACTGACAGTGGTGGCCTCTGCATCGGTTGCTATCGTTACCAGGTCCATGTGTCTGTGGGCCGCAAGAAGCAGGGAAGAGGACACAGAGGAAATGGAGGACAGGTGAGAAGAATGTTGTGTGTTTGTGTGTATGTGAAGAATGGCACAATAGGGGAGTAAGATGGGACATTGCGACAAGAAGAGGACCAGCGGGGGCATATTAGTAAAAGGGGGCAATGATGGGCACATTACTACAGGATGGGCACAAGGATGGGGCAATTTACTATAGGATGGGCACATTACTACAGGATGGGAACAAGGATGGGCAAATTACTATAGGATGGGCATAAGGATGGGGCACATTACTATAGCATGGGCACAAAAATGGGGCATATTACTATAGGATGGGCACAAGGACGGACTCATTAGTACAGGATCGGGACAAGGATGGGCACATTACTACAGGATGGGCACAAGGATGGGGCACATTACTATAGAATGGGTACAAGAATGGGGCACATTAATACAAGATGGGAATATTACTACAGGATGGGCACAAGGATGGACACATTACTACAGGATGGGCACAAGGATGGCGTACATAGGATGTGCACATTATTATAGGATGGACATATTACTACAGGATGGGGACATTAGTACAGGATGGGGATAAGGATGGGCACATTACTACATGGGGGGCATTACTAAAAGATGAGGACCAGGATGGGAACATTACTACAAGATGTTGGCCAAAATTACTTATGGTGCTAATTGTAAATTTACAAAAAGGGGATAAAACTACATGAATTATTTTTTACCATCAAAAATGATTTTTTTTTTATATATATATATATAAAACAAAAAAGTGCACGTTTGTTATAATAAATGAAGAAAAAATGTTTAAAAACAGTGATCCAAAAGGTGTATGGGGGAAAAAAATATG
Organism: Anomaloglossus baeobatrachus; assembly: GCF_048569485.1. Classification (NCBI taxonomy): domain Eukaryota; kingdom Metazoa; phylum Chordata; class Amphibia; order Anura; family Aromobatidae; genus Anomaloglossus; species Anomaloglossus baeobatrachus. The sequence goes on from NC_134355.1 coordinate 680,848,959, forward strand.
GGACCATGTCCATAGGAAAATGTCCATGGGAAAATGTCACTTTGTCCTGAAAAGAATGCGGCCTTGCAAATTATTTTTTTCTGTGTGCGGCCCATACACCCAGCCGAGTTTGAGACCCCCTGATCTAATGTATGTAGTCATGATTTAAAAACAATAAAAAAACAAAAACACTTTACTGGAGAAATTTGGGTAAATTCTGCTCAGAACCACCAATTGTTTCCGGAGTCTGGAGCTGGTGAGGACTGGACAATTTATTACTTTTCCAGGTATCTCATGGCTGAATTATCACTAAAGTCAATTATCTGGAGACTTCATTTTACAGCGAGTGATTGATATTTTACTTCAGCTCCATTAATGGATTTTGTAAGAAAATATAAGGTAACCTGAAAGAAATTGATTACTGATCATTATATGGACTGGGCATTAGCCTGGAGTGATGATACTCAGAATTATTCATCATATGAAATCTGTTCAATTCCTTTAAATGGCTTTAAGTAATTATGTGCAAATCTGTTTAAATCACCGATGCATCCGTGAGTGGCTCAGAAGCTCCGTCACTTCCACGTGAGAGCACGTCCGCTTATCTTCTGCTTGGGTAGAGTTAGAAGAAGATTATCTCATCTTCTTGTAGTACAAAACAAGAACACGACTTGCTATTGGTTTCCATTATTTCCACAGGGAGGCTCGGAGACAAGGTGCAATACCACAGGGAGGCTCGGAGACAAGGTGCAATACCACAGGGAGGCTCGGAAACAAGGTGAACCACCACAGGGAGGCTCGGACACAAGGTGAGCCACCACAGGGAGGCTCGGACACAAGGTGAGCCACCACAGGGAGGCTTGGACAAAAGGTGCTCCACCACAGGGAGGCTCAGACACAGGGTGCTCCACCACAGGGAGGCTCGGACACAAGGTGAGCCACCACAGGGAGGCTCGGACACAAGGTGAACCACCACAGGGAGGCTCAGAAACAAGGTGAACCACCACAGGGAGGCTCAGAAACAAGATGCGCCACCACAGGGAGGCTCAGACACAAGGTGAGCCACCACAGGGAGGATCGGACACAAGATGCGCCACCACAGGGAGGCTCGGACACAAGGTGAGCCACCACAGGGAGGCTCGGACACAAGGTGAGCCACCACAGGGAGGATCAGACACAAGATGCGCAACCACAGGGAGGATCAGACACAAGATGCGCCACCACAGGGAGGATCAGACACAAGATCCGCCACCACAGGGAGGATCAGACACAAGATCCGCCACCACTGCTCTACAAAGGGTATTTTAGTTTTCAAACAAAACTCAAATTGTTGCATTTGTCAGAAATCCGGTGCGGATGCAGCGATTAATGACTTTTTGCTGAATCGTACGGGACACTTTGACCACTGATTGTACAAGGACACGGCCTGGACAGATTTCTCCGGTATCTCAGACACGACCTATCCGACCAGTCACAGCCTCTTCACAGTCTTGTACTTTGAAACTGGGATTAAAAAGTGCTGAGCGTCTGCACATTAATCATGTCACCGATAGAGGACTGGGTGAGAGGTGGCTGCAGAGCCCTCACCGGGCACAGCGTAATGACAGGAGCCGCAGGAGAGGATTACACCCTCCGCTCGCTGCACAACCGCTCTGCAGAGCCTCCTGATTACAGCGTATACCGCAATCACAGATATTAGAAGAATAGCAGCCCCCTCCCCGGCTACACTACTCTATGGAGCCAGAAAAATCAATATAAAAAGGCAAATAAATATTTAAAAGGATTTGTCCAACCAAGTGCAATGTATCAGCAATCACTGCAGCTCGCAGGATCCTAAACATCCTAAATAGTGTGTAATAGGCACACTGTTAGGATCTGGCTCTGCCTATTATTGTAGATAAGACTTTTTGAGCTCTTTTTATTCCTTTGATTGGGTGAGGAGACGAGGTCAAACACTTCAAATGTAGAATTTTGTTCATTTTAATTTATGGCTTTTACCAAACGGATAAAATATTACAGTTTTAAACAGATTGAACTTTTACAGACGCAGAAAAATTCTGATTTCTTAACAGTTTGGATTACAATAACTGGGATACATCAACTTTTAGGTGTTTTATTCAATTAGAATTTTTTTTTCTTTATTTAACTTTTTGAAGGTCATTTGCACCATATATTAGATTTAGTGATGAGCATACTTTTCAGTTCAAGTACTGAGCACCCGAGCATGGTAGTGCCCGCTCACATCCAGCCTATATTACTGGGAGAGACACACATACCTCACATCCAGCCTATATTACTGGGAGAAACACAGACCTCACATCCAGCCTATATTACTGGGAGAGATACACAGAGCTCACATCCAGCCTATATTACTGGGAGAGATACACAGAGCTCACATCCAGCCTATATTACTGGGAGAGACACACATACCTCACATCCAGCCTATATTACTGGGAGAAACACAGACCTCACATCCAGCCTATATTACTGGGAGAGATACACAGAGCTCACATCCAGCCTATATTACTGGGAGAGACACACAGAGCTCACATCCAGCCTATATTACTGGGAGAGACACACAGAGCTCACATCCAGCCTATATTACTGGGAGAGACACACAGACCTCACATCCAGCCTATATTACTGGGAGAGACACACAGACCTCACATCCAGCCTATATTACTGGGAGAGACACACAGACCTCACATCCAGCCTATATTACTGGGAGAGATACACAGACCTCACATCCAGCCTATAATACTGGGAGAAACACACAGAGCTCACATCCAGCCTATATTACTGGGAGAAACACACAGAGCTCACATCCAGCCTATATTACTGGGAGAGACACACAGACCTCACATCCAGCCTATATTACTGGGAGAGATACACAGAGCTCACATCCAGCCTATATTACTGGGAGAAACACACAGAGCTCACATCCAGCCTATATTACTGGGAGAGACACACATACCTCACATCCAGCCTATATTACTGGGAGAGACACACAGAGCTCACATCCAGCCTATATTACTGGGAGAGACACACAGAGCTCACATCCAGCCTATATTACTGGGAGACACACACAGACCTCACATCCAGCCTATATTACTGGGAGAGACACACAGAACTCACATCCAGCCTATATTACTGGGAGAGATACACTGAGCTCACATCCAGCCTATATTACTGGGAGAGACACACAGACCTCACATCCAGCCTATATTACTGGGAGAGATACACAGAGCTCACATCCAGCCTATATTACTGGGAGACACACATACCTCACATCCAGCCTATATTACTGGGAGAAACACAGACCTCACATCCAGCCTATATTACTGGGAGAGATACACAGAGCTCACATCCAGCCTATATTACTGGGAGAGACACACAGAGCTCACATCCAGCCTATATTACTGGGAGAGATACACAGAGCTCACATCCAGCCTATATTACCGGGAGAAACACACATACCTCACATCCAGCCTATATTACTGGGAGAGACACACAGAGCTCACATCCAGCCTATATTACTGGGAGAGACACACAGAGCTCACATCCAGCCTATATTACTGGGAGAGACACACAGAGCTCACATCCAGCCTATATTACTGGGAGAGACACACAGACCTCACATCCAGCCTATATTACTGGGAGAGACACACAGACCTCACATCCAGCCTATATTACTGGGAGAGACACACAGACCTCACATCCAGCCTATATTACTGGGAGAAACACACAGAGCTCACATCCAGCCTATATTACTGGGAGAAACACACAGAGCTCACATCCAGCCTATATTACTGGGAGAGACACACAGACCTCACATCCAGCCTATAATACTGGGAGAGATACACAGAGCTCACATCCAGCCTATATTACTGGGAGAAACACACAGAGCTCACATCCAGCCTATATTACTGGGAGAGACACACATACCTCACATCCAGCCTATATTACTGGGAGAGACACACATACCTCACATCCAGCCTATATTACTGGGAGAGACACACAGACCTCACATCCAGCCTATATTACTGGGAGAGACACACAGAGCTCACATCCAGCCTATATTACTGGGAGACACACACAGACCTCACATCCAGCCTATATTACTGGGAGAGACACACAGACCTCACATCCAGCCTATATTACTGGGAGACACACACAGACCTCACATCCAGCCTATATTACTGGGAGAGACACACAGACCTCACATCCAGCCTATATTACTGGGAGAGACACACAGACCTCACATCCAGCCTATATTACTGGGAGAGACACCCAGACCTCACATCCAGCCTATATTACTGGGAGAGACACACAGATCTCACATCCAGCCTATATAACTGGGAGAGACACACAGACCTCACATCCAGCCTATATTACTGGGAGAGACACACAGACCTCACATCCAGCCTATATTACTGGGAGAGACACACAGAGCTCACATCCAGCCTATATTACTGGGAGAGACACACAGAGCTCACATCCAGCCTATATTACTGGGAGAGACACACAGAGCTCACATCCAGCCTATATTACTGGGAGACACACACATACCTCACATCCAGCCTATATTACTGGGAGAGACACACAGAGCTCACATCCAGCCTATATTACTGGGAGACACACACATACCTCACATCCAGCCTATATTACTGGGAAAAACACACAGACCTCACATCCAGCCTATATTACTGGGAGAGACACACAGAGCTCACATCCAGCCTATATTACTGGGAGACACACACATACCTCACATCCAGCCTATATTACTGGGAGACACACACATACCTCACATCCAGCCTATATTACTGGGAGAGACACACAGACCTCACATCACATCCAGCCTATATTACTGGGAGAGACACACGGACCTCACATCCAGCCTATATTACTGGGAGAGACACACAGACCTCACATCCATACTATATTACTGGGAGAGACACACAGACCTCACATCCAGCCTATATTACTGGGAGAGACACACAAAGCTCACATCCAGCCTATATTACTGGGAGAGACACACAGAGCTCACATCCAGCCTATATTACTGGGAGAGACACACAGAGCTCACATCCAGCCTATATTACTGGAGAGACACACAGACCTCACATCCAGACTATATTACTGGAGAGACACACAGACCTCACATCCAGACTATATTACTGGAGAGACACACAGACCTCACATCCAGCCTATATTACTGGGAGAGACACACAGACCTCACATCCAGCCTATATTACTGGAGAGACACACAGACCTCACATCTAGCCTATATTACTGGGAGAGACACACAGACCTCACATCCAGCCTATATTACTGGAGAGACACACAGACCTCACATCTAGCCTATATTACTGGGAGACACACAGCACTCACATCCAGCCTATATTACTGGGAGAGACACAGACCTCACATCCAGCCTATATTACTGGGAGACACAGCACTCACATCCAGCCTATATTACTGGGAGAGACACAGACCTCACATCCAGCCTATATTACTGAGAGACACACAGAGCTTACATCCAGCCTATATTACTGGGAGAGACACACACAGACCTCACATCCAGCCTATATTACTGGGAGAGACACACATACCTCACATCCAGCCTATATTACTGGGAGAGACACACAGTGCTCACATCCTGCCTATATTACTGGGAGAGACACACACAGACCTCACATCCAGCCTATATTACTGGGAGAGACACACATACCTCACATCCAGCCTATATTACTGGGAGAGACACACAGTGCTCACATCCAGCCTATATTACTGGGGGAGACACACAGACCTCACATCCAGCCTATATTACTGGGGGAGACACACTGAGCTCAAATCCAGCCTATATTACTAGGGGAGACCCACTGAGCTCACATCCAGCCTATATTACTGGGAGAGACACACTGAGCTCACATCCAGCGTATATTACTGGGAGAGACACACTGAGCTCACATCCAGCGTATATTACTGGGAGAGACACACAGACCTCACATCCAGCCTATATTACTGGGAGACACACATAGACCTCACATCCAGCCTATATTACTGGGGGAGACACACTGAGCTCACATCCAGCCTATATTACTGGGAGAGACACATACCTCACATTCAGCCTATATTACTGGGAGAGACACACATACCTCACATCCAGCCTATATTACTGGGAGAGACACACAGTGCTCACATCCAGCCTATATTACTGGGAGAGACACACACAGACCTCACATCCAGCCTATATTACTGGAGAGACACACAGAGCTCACATCCAGCCTATATTACTGGGAGAGACACACAGTGCTCACATCCTGCCTATATTACTGCGAGAGACACACAGAGCTCACATCCAGCCTATATTACTGGGAGAGACACACAGAGCTCACATCCAGCCTATATTACTGGGGGAGACACACAGACCTCACATCCAGCCTATATTACTGGGGGAGACACACTGAGCTCACATCCAGCCTATATTACTAGGGGAGACACACTGAGCTCACATCCAGCCTATATTACTGGGAGAGACACACTGAGCTCACATCCAGCCTATATTACTGGGGGAGACACACTGAGCTCACATCCAGCCTATATTACTGGGAGAGACACACTGAGCTCACATCCAGTCTATATTACTGGGAGAGACACACTGAGCTCACATCCAGCGTATATTACTGGGAGAGACACATAGACCTCACATCCAGCCTATATTACTGGGAGAGACACACACAGACCTCACATCCAGCCTATATTACTGGGAGAGACACACATACCTCACATCCAGCCTATATTACTGGGAGAGACACACACAGACCTCACATCCAGCCTATATTACTGGGAGAGACACACACAGACCTCATATCCAGCCTATATTACTGGGAGAGACACACAGACCTCACATCCAGCGTATATTACTGGGAGAGAGACACAGAGCTCACATCCAGCCTATATTACTGGGAGAGACACACAGACCTCACATCCAGCCTATATTACTGGGAGAGACACACATACCTCACATCCAGCCTATATTACTGGGAGAGACACACAGAGCTCACATCCAGCCTATAATACTGGGAGAGACACAACGTTCACATCCAGCCTATATTACTGGGAGAGACACACAGTGCTCACATCCTGCCTATATTACTGGGAGAGACACACACATACCTCACATCTAGCCTATATTACTGGGAGAGACACACAGTGCTCACATCCTGTCTATATTACTGGGAGAGACACACAGAGCTCACATCCAGCCTATATTACTGGGAGAGACACACAGAGCTCACATCCAGCCTATATTACTGGGAGAGACACACATACCTCACATCCAGCCTATATTACTGGGAGAGACAAACAGAGCTCACATCCAGCCTATATTACTGGGAGAGACACACAGACCTCACATCCAGCCTATATTACTGGGAGAGACACACAGTGCTCACATCCTGCCTATATTACTGGGAGAGACACACAGTGCTCACATCCTGCCTATATTACTGGGAGAGACACACAGACCTTACATCCAGCCTATATTACTGGGAGAGACACACAGTGCTCACATCCAGCCTATATTACTGGGAGAGACACACAGACCTCACATCCAGCCTATATTACTGGGAGAGACACACAGACCTCACATGCAGCCTATATTACTGGGAGAGACACACAGACCTCACATCCAGCCTATATTACTGGGAGAGACACACAGACCTCACATCCAGCCTATATTACTGGGAGAGACACACAGACCTCACATCCTGCCTATATTACTGGGAGAGACACCCAGAGCTCACATCCAGCCTATATTACTGGGGGAGACACACAGACCTCACATCCAGCCTATATTACTGGGGGAGACACACTGAGCTCACATCCAGCCTATATTACTAGGGGAGACACACTGAGCTCACATCCAGCCTATATTACTGGGAGAGACACACTGAGCTCACATCCAGCCTATATTACTGGGGGAGACACACTGAGCTCACATCCAGCCTATATTACTGGGAGAGACACACTGAGCTCACATCCAGCGTATATTACTGGGAGAGACACACTGAGCTCACATCCAGCCTATATTACTGGGAGACACACATAGACCTCACATCCAGCCTATATTACTGGGAGACACACATAGACCTCACATCCAGCCTATATTACTGGGAGAGACACACACAGACCTCACATCCAGCCTATATTACTGGGAGAGACACACATACCTCACATCCAGCCTATATTACTGGGAGAGACACACATACCTCACATCCAGCCTATATTACTGGGAGAGACACACACAGACCTCACATCCAGCCTATATTACTGGGAGAGACACACACAGACCTCATATCCAGCCTATATTACTGGGAGAGACACACAGAGCTCACATCCAGCCTATATTACTGGGAGAGACACTCCACTAAAACATCCACAGCTTTTGTGCCCTTTGTTTTCTATGAAGCAGGACACATTTATCTATACTTCTCACATTTAATCTATTCCAATAAATATACTCCCGTGTGGTCGTTACCTGACCTTTTTGTTGGACGCCGTATCTTCTAGGATCGCGGTGACGGTCTTTTGCGCACGCAGCGCTCCACGTTACAACACTTCAGCCCTGACTTTCAGAAATATTAATGAAATTCTTGATATTTTTCTGCTCGAGAGGCAATAAAGTCAATGGCATTTATGTAATAAAGGACAGTAAATGCTATGTGGTCAAGAGCTTGCAAGAATGGCGTCCGGGGGTACGAGACCCTGAATGCCGCCCCCCTCACATCAGCATATCACGTATGGAAGGGACTAATTAAATCCGGTAAGTATGTCCCCTGTCTGCAGTGATAAGCGGAGCGTAATACTGCGCTCCGGAGCCGATATCTTCCGGGGGTTCAGGATTATTTTACATTGCACTCCATTTATATTCATCCCCAAAGCAACGGCTGAATTTAACAAGTGAAGAGTAAATAACACAAAACCATCCGAAATATAAAACGGGACCCGAGAAAAGCCGGATTACAGAAGATTCTGGACTAGCAGACAACATAAAAAAAAAAATAGACAAAAGTAGCCGCAAAACATATAAAAAACGCTGTGGAAATGTACGAAAGTGCAATTGCACTATTGTTTTTTGAGTTTTTTATTTACCATGATATTATATTATACAAGTCTCTATAGCAATACATGTGCTGTATAGATCATGAGAGGACACTGTAATCAGCTTGAATATTACACAGGGGTCAGTATTGGGCCCTCTTCTTTTAAACATCAATGACCTTGTAGGGGGCATTTAGGTAAAACTAACAGGGCAGTATGATTCCCCTGGTCGGTGCGAGTCCGTACATACCAAACATGTACAGTTATATTTTTATCTAATTGGTGGAAAAAAAAAATAAAATAAAAAAAAAATCGAAAAGACTAAGGGGTTAAAAGGCGCAGGTGGATCTCCAACCTCTGATCCACCCACGCCTGATAGCTGCACGTCCACTGATCAGATCAGCAGGATGACTGTGAGTTTGGCAAAGGAGCCCATGGTAACGGGAGTGAGGTGAGCTAGGATGTATATATACGTCCTAGGTTGTGAAGGGGTTATTTACAGCCCCTTCTAATCATGTGATTATAAATGATCCCATAATATAATACCTATTATACAAGTCTCTATAGCAATACATGTGCTGTATAGATCATGAGAGGACACTAATCAGCTTGAATATTACACAGGGGTCAGCATTGGGTTCTCTTCTTTTGAAACATATTTATTAATGACCTTGTAGTGGGCATACAGAACAGAATTTCAATATTTGCAACTGATACTAAACTGCAGGATTATCAACACAAGGAGGATTTATGTAGGCTGGAGGTCTGGGCCGAGAAACAGCAACTGAAGTTTAATCATAATCACAGATTATTTACTGTAAGAGCAGTGAGGCTATGGAACTCTCTGCCACATGGTGTTGTTGTAATGGTTGATTCATTACTAACGTTTCAGAGGCCTGAACGCCTTTCTTGAAGAATATATTACTGCTTATGTAAACTAGATTGTGATGGGGCGCTGATCCAGGGAACTTGTCTGATTGCCGTATGGGGAATTGGAAAATAATTTTTCCCCCAATGTGGGGTAACAAACAAGTGCCTCTATCTACAACTGAACAGAAAAAAAAATATGCAGCGACATTTCAAAAAAGTCAGAAATTATGAATCAGCATGTGAAAAAACCGCCAAAACAAAGCTAAACATAGAAATGAACTGCAGAAAGGGCGAAAACGAAGAAAACCCCCAACTCTGCAGCGACAAGTGAATGTGTGACAGATTGTATTGTACGGACCGGCGGCCCGATCCCGACCCAAACTCTGCAATCCCACAGCCATATACAGGGATATTGGGTCACAAGACCCCCGGCTGATCCGTGTACTGCGCTCTGTACATTGGAGCCATTGTAATCCTACGTCACCCCATTATGCCCATACAGAAAATAAAGAAAAAAACTGTAAAGCCACACAAACACTGTACACCTGCCACATAACTCACACACTATATATACACATACACACACCTATATATACATACTACCACTATGTATATACACACACACAAGCGAATTATATATAGTATATACACAGAGCTATATACACACACACTATATACTGTACACCAGCCACATAACTCACACACTATACACATACACACACGTATATATACACACTACCACTATGTATATATACACACACACAAGCGAATTATGTATAGTATATACACAGAGCTATATACACACACACTATATACTGTACACCAGCCACATAACTCACACACTATATATACACATACACACACGTATATATACACACTACCACTATGTATATATACACACACAAGCGAATTATATATAGTATATACACAGAGCTATATACACACACACTATATACTGTACACCAGCCACATAACTCACACACTATACACATACACACGTATATATACACACTACCACTATGTATATATACACAC